>NC_134022.1:17850672-17863172 GCF_040712315.1 Castanea sativa
TTCAACCACTGCAACTTATATGGTCTAGGGTGTTTCAAGGTAGGTAAATTCAATTTTTCAACTAAAGTAGTACTAGCCACATTAGTACAGCTCCCCCCATCTATAATCATACTACATACCTTGTTGTTGACGTGGCATCTAGTGTGAAAAATGTTCTCCCTTTGTTGTTCCATGTCATCCTCTTTGACTTGGGCACTTAAAGCACGCCTTGCAACAAGCGACTCACCCTCCACTGGATACTCCACTTCATCATCACAAGCATCCTCAAGTGATGGAATCTGGTCATCATCTTCCTCGCTTTCAGTTTCCACCTCTCCATCGATACGTGCGATCATGGTCCTCTTATTTGGGCATTGTGAAGCAATATGACCTACTCCCAAACAACGAAAACACTTAATATCACGATTACGAGTCTGGGATTCAGTTTTACCTTTGTTGACACTGGGAGCTTCATCTCTCCTTTTTTGTGGTTCGGATTTGGACTTGAAAACAGCCCCTTCGTCTTTCCTCCCATTTGACCTCCATGAAGTAGAGGAGCCCGGATTTTGAAATGACCGAGTTCCTTTCCTTTTAAGCTGTCGTTCCACCTTTATTGCCATGTGCACCATGTCCTCCAACTCCACCACGTTGGCAATGTCCCGATTCAGCCCATTCAGAAACCTTGCCATGGTAGCTTCTCTATCCTCCTCTACATTTGCCCGAATCATGGCAATCTCCATCTCCTTGTGGTAGTCATCCACGCTCCTATAGCCTTGAGTAAGACTCTGTAATTTCTGATACAAGTCCCTATAGTAGTGACTAGGAACAAACCGCCTTCTCATGATTGCCTTTATTTCCTCCCAACTCTCAATAGGTCTCTCACGGTTTTTCCTTCTGTTCATCACAAGTTGATCCCACCATATAATAGCATAGTCAGTAAACTCAATGACAGCGAGTTTTACCTTTTTCTCCTCGGAGTAGTTGTGGCACTCAAAGATTAACTCCACCTTCTTCTCCCACTCCAAGTATGCTTCTGGATCATTTTTCCCTTGGAATGTGGGTATCTTCATTTTTATGTTTCCGAGGTTCCTGTCAGTCCCATCTTGCCATCTTGGATCTCTTCGGAAACCTCCACCACGCCTTTCTCTCCTTGGCACAAACCTGCCTTCATTGTTCAGTGAAGCTTGATCTTCTTCATCTTCAAACTCATCCTCGTGGTAGTCATCAAAATCATTCATGTGAGAACGCCTTTCTTGCCTTCTAGCATTAGGGCCTCTTTGGAGACGCACCTCGCGCAAAGTAGCAATAACAGTGTCTTGCCTATCCATCCGATCCCGAATCTCATTAAACACCACGTTCATGCGTTCAAATTGTTGTTGCATAGCCTGTAAAATGATGGACGACTCCTCCCCTCCTTCCCTATTTGATGTTTCACACCTGAAAGACATACTTCTGAAACAACAGAGAATTGTTAGAAATAATTCCTCACAACACTCCCTCACGTGTTTGCACTCAAATTATGTCACTCCCACTCGTGTTTCACTCTTAAATTGGCTTTTTCCCGATATTAGTCTCACACTCTCTTGCCTTTTTCCACTCGTAGCTTCGCCTTTTCAGTTCTGCAATGAACTAACAAACTTGATCAAGAAATTCAACTTGTAGTGTTAAAACAAATACCAATGGTAAGAAGATATGACAGAAATACCAAATCAAAAAAAAAAAAAAAAAAAAACAATATTTTGGTCTGAGAGAACTGAAACTACAAACAATTTTTTTTTTTTTTTTTTTTTTTTTTGCTATTTCCTTTCAGATGTCTTTTTCTCACTTTTTTTTTTTTTTTTTTTGGGAACTGGGTGCACGATTTTAACCTAGTGCACTTCAACAAAAACAAAAAAATAAGAACGATGAATGAAGAACACAACAGAAACAGGATAGGATGATAGCTGGAAACAAAAGATAAAGGGATAGAAATCTGATTTTAGAACCTGTGCTCTGATACCAAATGATGCGAACCTTAATCGACACGCTTTGAGACCCAACAAAAATATTGGAATATTTAACCCAGGAAAGCTAAAAATCAGATATTTGATAGAAACCCTGACCCAACGTTTATAATCGAAACGCGAACCAAAGTTATAAGTTGACCTTGACCCAATGATTATAAAGAATTACGAACCAAAGGTATAAAGTTTGAACGCCACAAGGAAGAATCCTTGATAAGTTCACAGTTCTTGAAGAACCATAAGAGAGCAAAGCCTCACCTTTTCTGAATTTTATTCAATAATAATCTCAAAAACGTTTACAGACTTCAGACCCTATTTAAAGACTCCACAAAACTTGACAGACAAGAAAATATATTCTAAAATAACCCCTAATTGATACCTTACCATATCAGGAATCAAGTTTGACCTAAAAAGCATTAAATGCACCTAAAAACAAGGAAAATACCTAAAAAACGTACTAAATAATAAAACCCTAAATAAAAGCTGATTTAGTCTGAAATTAGCAGATCCAAAATAGGAAAAAATCTGCCTTAAATGATACAGAGCTGGAAAGTCAATCAGCCATTAATTCATGCCATAAATCACTCCCAATTAAGTCAAATCAGCCCTAAATAGCTTGAATTAAATTTACTACACTTTCATCTTCCTTTGGGCCAAGCTTGGAATATCCTGCGTTAGAATCAGCCCAAATCTCTTGAATCAGCCCATTAAGTGCTTCTTGGATCTTCTGGGATCTTGCTCTTGTAATAGGCCCAACTGGAACATGCAATGGATCCTCGAATGCTTGTTGATTCTCATCACTTTGACATATTTTATGATTCTTTCTGAAGCAATCATATGAAACTCTTTGGGGTTTACCTGATATCTAGCACACACTCCTACACTGTAACTAATGGTAGGTCTACTAACAACAAGGTAAAGAAGACTACCTATCATGCTTCTATATAAGGGAGAATCAACACTTTTGCCTAACAAGTCAATAGTGAGTTTAACATTAGGGCTCATGGGGGTTTTAATAGGACTAGCAGATTCCAAACCAAACTTTTTCACAAGATTTTTGGCATATTTAGATTGAGATATGAATATACTTGTCTCTTGCTGACAAATCTGTAATCCAAGGAAGTGATTAAACTCTCCAATCATGCTCATCTCGAACTCGGCCTGCATATGCTTTGAGAAGTTATGAGTGAGTTCATCCTTTGTAGATCCAAAGATGATATCATCAACATAGACTTGAGCTACTATCAATTCTCCATTCTCCTTTTTTGATAAAAAAAAAGTTTGATTAGCTTGTCCTTTTGTGAAGCCATGTGAGACTAGGTATTATGTAAGCCGGTCATACAAAGCTCTGGGTGCTTGCTTTAGTCCATATAGAACCTTCTTAAGGTACAACACATGATCCGGAAAGTGTGGATCAATGAGTCCTTTAGGCTAAGCAGCATAGACATCTTCTTTAAGAAACCCATTCAAGAATGCAGTCTTCACATCCATTTGCTAAAGCTTGAACTTCAAGTGACAAGCCAGGGCTATGAGAGCTCTAATGGATTCCATGTGAGCTATAGGAGCAAATGATTCATCAAAATCCACTCCTTCCACTTGAAAGTATCCTTGGGCCACTAGACAAGCCTTGTTGCGGGATCACATTTCCCTCCTCATCAGTTTTATTGAGGAATATCACCTTTGTACCAATGATGTGCTCTCCTTCTAGTCTGGGTATCAGGATCCAAACATCATTCCTTTGAAACTAGAGTAGTTCATCATGCATGGACTTAACCCAGCTTTCATTTTGGAGGGCATCCTCAACCTTGGTGGGTTCAACCTGCAACAAATAGCAAGAATAAGACACAAAGTTAGCAACACATTTATCAACTGTGTGCTTTCTTAGTGTAAGTTCGTTTATATTTCCCATAATAACTTCAAAAAGGTGATTCAGCTTGGTCTTGGATGAAGGTCCTCTCTCTTTATGAGATTTAGGTTCAGGTGATGTAGGAATATCTGCTGAGACTTCTACAACACTTGGAGTACTTGGAGAAACAGGCTTTTGACCAACTTCTTCTTGAACAACCTTAGGCTCTGAAGAAAGAATTGCTTTAGGTATTTCCTCACTACTTTTCTCAGAACCAAAATCTGAAGCTTCATCAATAAAAAAATTGACAGTTTCCATCATCTTCTTGGTTCTTTTGTTGTACACTCAATAAGCTTTGCTTATGGAGAAGTATCCTAGAAATATTCCTTCATCGCTTCGGGGGTCAAACTTTCCCACATTTTCTCTATGCTTAAGAATGAAACAAGTACTTCTAAAGATTTTAAAATACTTTACATTCGGCTTTCTTCCCTTCCACAATTCATAGGGAGTCTTCTTTGTACTGAGTTTGAAATATACCTATTAACCGTATGACATGTGGTGTTGACTACTTCTCCCCATAAATTTCTGGCCATATCTTTATTGTGTAACATAGCTCTAGCCATCTCCTGAATGATTCTGTTCTTTCTTTCTACTACACAATTTTGTTGAGGAGTAATAGGAGCAAAGAATTCTTGAGATATATTAGATCTAGTGCAAAAAGATTCCATGTGTTGAGTTCTCAAATTCTTTACCATGAGCTCTGTGAATTCAATCAATTTTCATGTTTTTGTCATTTTGCAGTCTTGTACACAAAGCTTCAATGTGCTCAAGAGCATCTGACTTGGATTTGAGAAGAATGACCCAGGTGTATCTGGTGAAATCATCTACTACAACCATGATGTATCTCTTTCCCCCAAGAGATTCAGTTCTAGTTGGACCCATGAGATCCAGATGTAGTAGCTCCAAAGGTTTGGATGTAGCTGATGTCTGAGTGCTTAGATGTTTTGCTTTCGTATATTTCCCAAGCTGACACGGTCCACACATAACATTGCTAACCCTACTAAGCTTTGGTATTCCCAACACTAATTCATGCTTATACAATTGACAGCTGTTTGTAGCTAGCATGTTCCATCCTTTAGTGCCATAGGTCTTCATTTGGCAAATGAATACTATTGCACACAATGTCAACATCAAGTAATAATCCATAGCAGTTATCCAGAGTGCGGATTTCGCTTATGAGTTTCTTTCTAGACTCATTCAAAATGAGACATTTCCCCTTTGAGAATAGCACCATGAAGTCTTGATCACAAATCTAACTTATGCCCAACAAGTTCACTCTTAGACCTTCTACATACAATACATTTGTAATGTCTGGCAGTCTAGGTAGAGAGATGGTTCCCTTCCCTTTCATTTGTGATTTGCTCCCATCACCAAAAGTGACATTTCCACATTTCTTAGACTCGAAAACCTTAAAGAAAGAACAGTCTCCAGTCATGTATCTCGAGCATCCACTGTCAAGGTACCACAGACATGTGTCCATTACTTTAAACATTGACTTCATCATAAAGCACACTTCATGCTTACTTGACAAATCAGTAGGAATGGTTATCTCTCTCAACTGCCATTTATGAGCAAAACCTTTAATTTTCATCCTTCTCAGATGAACTCCTTTCCACATTTTCATTTTGAGACAGTCTAGTCTCTTCTTTGTCACACTAAGACCTTTTTCAACAATCATCAAGATAGCTTTCAAATAACTTTTAGACTTACATTTTCTGAAACACTCAATCAAACAGAGATTAGAAAAGCAAGATGTATTTGAAATAAAAGATCTTTTCACGCCGCTTGTAGCCATGACAACAAGGGTCAATGGATCACACAGCAAAGATTAAGCCTAATCAGAGTGTGCCTGCTTTTATACCACTTGTTGGGTTATTGACCCCTTATGATGAATTAATTAATTGTTTACCCAAGTTTATTAATTAATCAAATTAACATGCCATGTACATGGCAGCACAAACAAATTACCAAATAACTAAATATGCAACGAAAATTAAATGATATGGTGATTTGTTTAAAAATGGGGAAAACCTACACGACAAAAACTCTACCGGGTGATTTTAAGGTCACCACTCTCGAGAATTCACTATTATCCAAACAAGAGGCTACAAGTAAAGGAATCCCAGTACCTTATACCAACCTACAGTTGAACCCTTACCCCAATACCCAATTGGACTTGTTCTGTAGTGACAATCTCTTCTTGTATTGCACGGCTCCCAATACGTGACAAACCAATAGATGCGCAAATCCTAGTACGCAACTTGATCACCAACTTGAGAAGTATGTTGGCTACAAAGTTCTTCAGTTCATCACATAATGAAGATCATGAAGTTGCTTGGTCACAAAACCCTACGGTGTACAAACACAGCAGCTTCTTCAAGATGAACTAGGGCAACTAGGTTTTCGATCACACTTTTCTTCACACTTGTGGAATTGGGCTCTAGTGCAATTGTGCTCTATGTGACGGCCCTTAAAATAATCCTTATATATGTTTAGGTTTATGAGAAAAGAAAGCCTAAACATATACTCATAGATTGGATGAAAAACAGCTCTAAAAAACTGAGTTTCATAAACCTCGATAGATAGCCATCTATCGAGATAGCTGTTGAGCTATGGGCTTCACCAGCTTTTAAACCTCAATAGATACCAGCTGTCGAGATTTAAAATCTAGCACATCCTTACTTGATTCTTGGATAGACTTGCGTAACTTTAGCACTTGAACTTGAAACATTGTTCCTTGAAGCATTAAACACATCCTAGATCTATCCAATTACAAGTAAAGTGCGTTTTGTCAAGGGATTAGCCAATACATAAAATGTTGACATATGTTCCTAACATCAAATCACATATGTCCTAACAATCTCCCCCTTTGGAAATCTGCGACAAAACCACAACAAACAAATGAACATATGAGAGAAGTTATGAATCACTCAACTCATACTCACTTGTTGAATATAATAAAATCTATCCTAACACAAACTCTTGAAAAACTTTGCAAGAAGGGAGTTCATGGCAAGTAGACTTTGACAACCTGCATTTCTACAACACTTTAAACAAACTCATCAAGGCATCTTAGTGTGAGATAGAAATAAAAGATTGCATACAATAAATAAGAAACATGTGTATAAAGAGAGAAAAGAAACAACATATGGAGAGATAAGTGAAAGAACTGTAATAACAACCTCAAAATGTATATATATCAACAAGTACAAGGTTTGCTATCACAATATGATCACAAGATCTAAGGTACAGGAACAATGTATCTAAAATAGAAAGAAAAGAAATAGATACATAAAAATCCTCACTACATCCCTCAAAATATTAACACTACCCCTATCTTTTGAACTAACGCTTCCCCTATGAGTATGACTACTCTCATCTCAAAACTACTCCCCATTTTTGTCACAAGTGACAAAAGGGTAAGTACATCAAGTAGACATCTCAACATCACTAGGCGAGCCAGCATCATCATCCTCATCAGCATCATCACTGCCAGAGCCATTGTCACTCACATCCTCGGACGTCGGTGGAGATGGAGAAGAAGAAGAAGATGCCCCGGAACGAAGAGGGTTCTGGGATGGAGTGAATTTTCATTTAGGTGCCATGATGCAACTAACGTAAGAGGGAGAGAAAGAGAGAAAGAGAGGGAGACAATCAGAAAAATACCAAACAACAAATATATCAAAGTATATTGAATTGAATGTACGTATGCATGAGAATGCATGAACATGTGACATGCAAATATAAATTCATCATGGAACAAAGTAAACACACATCTAAATGCATGAAACATTGTTATAATGCACATGTGATGCAATGCATGATGATTTAAAAACCATTTAAAAAAGACCAATCTCAAAAATTTCACAAGAACTTCACGATAGATGCATGTCGAGTGCTATCGAGAAGCTATCGAGATTGCTTAAAAACAATTTTTCAAGGAAGTGAAAAACATAGATATGAATGCAATCAAACATGCTACTCAACCAAAGATCCAACCAACATTTTAAGCTCTCAAAATCATCTCTCAAACAATATAAATGTCATGCATTTAGATCCAAAACACATACACATACATTAACACATGTATTCCTTGTGGTGACCAAATCACATTGTACCTGCACATGTATCAAAATTAGCAAAGAATATTGCGTGTTGTGTGTGAAAACATCGCAAGATTGCATAAGTGTCTCTATGTTATGACGATTTGAGATATGAGAAAATCACTTTAACTCACACACAATCATAACTATTTGATGGGGACTATTAACTTCAAGGTACATCCTATAACTCCCACATCTCCTATAATACACGCTTGAAATCATATATAAAGCATTTTGTTCTTTTTGCTTTTGTTTTTCTTTGCATATTTATCTTTTATTGAGCATATCATGCATGAGCATATAAGAGAGAGAAAAGAAATACCCAATTATGTTAAGCTTTTTGACATTGCACTTTTGCAATGCCAAAGCATACAGATGTCATTTCATGATTGGTAGATAACAATGGTGAGATGGTTATTTATGCCTTTCTCTTAGGATTTTCTAGTCCTTCCCGTCAAAAAGAGTGATATGAGTGTTAAGTACAAGAGATCACTTAATCTTACTCTTCACAAACATGAGCCACAAAGCTCACTTGCTTAGCTATGTATAGAGATGCTCATCTAAGCTACAAGAGATACAAAGTTTAGAAAACTTTGTTTCATTGGCCATTCAAGGTACACAAGTACCAATGTACACAAACACACACTGTTTTTGTATTTTTCAAAATTTTCAATTTTTTTTATTTATTTTTGTGAATGAAAAACAAAATAAAGCAAAACTAAAAAACAACCAAACAAAAACATGTCAAATAAAGCAATGCTTAAAAACTAGACTGTCTTAAAATAAGAAGGCAAAACACACAAGTAATGCAAACACAACAAAAGGAGGGAGAGAATAGAAAAAGTGACAAAATCAGTTGGAGCATTTTTCCTTCCATACTTTGGAGTAACCTTTCTTTTGAGCAAACCCTTGAACCGGTGGTGAGGGAGGAGAATTGAAACCATTCAAGCTCGAAAGGAACATGAGGGCCTTGAAGAGATCTCCAAGAGGAGCAAGGGAGGATGGAAGCTGATTCTGGTTTCTTGAAAAAATCATGTTGTTGCTCTGTTGAGTGGCTAACCACTTATAGCAATTAGGTGGAGAATGTCCAGCTGCGCCATAGTGATGACAGAGATGCTGCTTCTTCTCTTTAGACCTTTGAGCATGACTCTTCTTAGCCCTAGGGTTTTTGGTTTCTTTCTTAGCAAGCTTAAGGGGGTGCTCCTAAGATAGATTTACCCTTGTCTATGTTCTCACTAGCAATCACAGTTTTAGCATCATTATTCTCAAAATCAATATTATTAGCAGGAGAAACAAAAATAGTAGTACTAGAAGAAGCAATATTAGGAGAAGAAAAATCATACCCTAAGTCAGTTCGATCGGAGGCAGATTTTTGCATGCTGAGCATCTCATCAAGCTTTGCACTTGAGGTCCTCTCCAACTGAGCTCTAACTTGGAACACTTCCACCTCAAGTATCTTAATCTTCTCAGCCAAGAAATTGTTTTTAAACCTCAGTGCTCCAATGGTCTAATTGGCTTCATCAACCTTTGTGGAAAGTTGTTCTCGTTCAAGCTCCACATCACTGAGCTTCTTGGTGGCCAACCTATACAGCTTCTCATGTTTTTCTGAGACCTTGTATAACTTTGCATATGCTATATGGATGTCATCTTGCTCATCCATATTCTCAAATTTTGATTCCACCAAGTGTTCTTCTTCATCCATATCTTCTACAATCCCTTCAGTAGGATTGACAGTGGCGATGAAGGCATTTAGGATTCCGTCATCTTCATTATCGGAATCATCCTCAGCTTCAGTGTCACTCAAGCTAGCAGCAAGTGCCTTACTTTTCCCAATGGACTTGAGACAGGTAGGGCACTCTTGTTTCATGTGACCGAAGCCTTGACACTCGAAACACTTAGGTCCTGAGGGAATAGTGTACTGAACGTCATCCCTAGCATCCTTCTTCCCTTTATCTTGGCTCTTAGATTGAGAAGAACTTGATTGCCTACGGTCCTTGACAGAGCCCTTTGCATTGGCATTTTTTATGAACTTCTTGAATTGCCTAGTGATATAGGACTTCATTTTAAAATCTTCATCGTCGTAAGACTCATCCGTGTCACTGTTCTTGGCCTTCAATGCCATGCTCTTACCCTTACCCGACTTGCCAATCCGTGTCAAACCTAACTCATAGGTCTGCAGATTTCCAACGAGCTTTGTCAAAGGAATCTTGTCAATATCCTTTGATTCCTTAATAGTGGTGATCTTGGCATGGAATCTCTCGGGCAAAGATCTGAGCACCTTTCTCCTAATCTTGGGTTTGGGAATAGTTTCCCTAAGATTGAAAGCTGAGTTCACTATGTCCTTGAGCCTAGTATAGAACTCATCAAATGACTTATCTTCCTCCCTTTTGATTTCTTTGAAGCTAGTAGTGAGCCTCTGAGCTTCAAATCCTTGACAGCCTGGGTTCCTTCATAGGTTGTTTGGAGAATGGTCCACGCCTCCTTTGTAGTTTCAGTGGAGGATATCTTCTTGAACTCCTCAATTGTGACTGCACTGAATACAGCATTCAATGCCCTGCTGTTGAAGTTTGCTGCCTTGATTTTTGCATCATCCCAGTCGGCCTGTGCTTCCTTCAGCTTGGTCTATCCTATCTCCACAGCTTGCCACACTTTCTCATCTAATGACTACAGGAAAGCTCTCATGCGTACTTTCCAGTATGCATAGTTAGTACCATCAAATAAAAGAGGTACAATGTGTGACCTAATCAAAGTGTGCCTACTGGAAAGTACGCACGAAAGCTTTCTTGCAGTCATTAGATGAAAAGGTGTGGCAAGTTGTAGAGATGCTAAGATCAAGGCGGCTAATTGGGAAGCACTAGCCAAGGAAGCACTGGCCAATTGGGATGATGCTAAGATCAAGGCGGCTAACTTCAACAGTAAGGCATTAAACGCTTTTTTCAGTGCGGTCGCAAATGAGGAGTTTAAGAAGATATCTTCTACCAAAACTGCCAAGGAAGTATGGACCATTTATTCAGACAACCTATGAGGGACCCAAGGCTGTCAAGGACTCGAAGCTTTAGAGGCTCACTACAAGCTTCGAAGAGATCAACATAGAGGAGGATAAGTCATTTGATGAGTTCTATGTCAAGCTCAAAGACGTAGTGAACTTAGCCTTTAATCTTGGGGAAACCATTCCATAACCCAAGATTGTGAGAAAGGTGCTCAGATATTTACCTGAGAGATTTCATGCCAAGATCACCACAATTGAGAAATCAAATGACATCGACAAAATTCCTTTGACAGAGCTGGTTGGAAATCTGCAGACCTATGAGCTGGGTTTAACAACAATTGGGAAATCGAGTAAGGGTAAGAGCATGGAACTGAAGGCCAGGAGCAATGACAAAGATGAGTCTTTAGACAATGAAGATTCTAAAATGAAGTCCTATATCACAAGCCAATTCAAGAAGTTTATGAGCATCGTAGGCAATCTAGTTCTTCTCAGTTTAAGAGCCAAGACAAAGGGAAGAAGGATGCTAGGGATGGCGGTCAGTACATTGTTCCCTCAATCCTAAGTGCTTCGGGTGTCAAGGCTTTGGACATATGAAATAGGAATGCCCTATATATCTCAAGGCCATTGGGAACAACAAGGCACTTGCTGCTGCATTGAGTAACACCGAACCTGAGGATGATTCCAAAAATGAGGATGATTGATGAGAATCAACAAGCATTCAAGGATCCATTGCATGTTCCAGTCGGGCCTATTACAAGGGCAAGATCCAAGAAGATCCAAGAAGCACTTAATGGGCTGATTCAAGAGATTTGGGCTGATTCTAACGCAGGATGTTCCAAGCTTGGCCCAAAGGAAGATGAAAGTGTAGTAAATTTAATTCAAGCTATTTAGGGCTGATCTGACTTAATTGGGAGTGATTTATGGCATGAATTAATGGCTGATTGACTTTCCAGCTCTGTATCAGTTAAGACAGATTTTTTTCCTATTTTGGATCTGCTAATTTCAGACCAAATTAGCTTTTATTTAGGGTTTTATTATTTAGTACGTTTTTTAGGTATTTTCCTTGTTTTTAGGTGCATTTAATGCTTTTTAGGTCAAACTTGATTCCTGATATGGTAAGGTATCAATTAGGAGTTATTTCAGAATATATTTTCTTGTCTGTCAAGTTTTGTGGAATCCTTAAATAGGCTCTGAAGTCTGTAAACGTTTTTCAGATTATTATTGAATAAAATTCAGAAAAGGTGAGGCTTTGCTCTCTTTTGGTTCTTCAAGAACTGTGAACTTATCAAGGATTCTTCCTTGTGGCGTTCAAACTTTATACCTTTGGTTCGTGATTCTTTATAATCATTGGGTCAAGGTCAATTTATACATTTGGTTCGCGTTTCGATTATAAACGTTGGGTCAGGGTTTCTATCATAAATCTGATTTTTAGCTTTCCTGGGTTAAATATTCCAATATTTTTGTTGGGTCTCAAAGCGTGTCGATTGAGGTTCGCATCATTTGGTATCAAAGCACAGGTT
>NC_134022.1:17870672-17875672 GCF_040712315.1 Castanea sativa
CACTTCTTGGGCATTAAGAGGAATTTGAGTGAAGATTAAAAGTCTTCCAAAGTACTTCTAATATTTGGTTTTGAATTTCACCGCACCAATGTACGCTTTCTTGTTCTTAAATTCTGAAACTTATATAGTACACGTTATCAATTGCGAATGAAGTAGATCCATTAGTTTTTCGCTGTGTATGTTTTGTATGAGATACAAACATGTATTTTCCATGTAGTATCCAAAAAAATCTACTTCTGATCGAACTGGTTTAGGGTATGATTTTTCTTCTCCTAATATTCCTTCTTCTAGTACTACTGTGTTTGTTTATCCTGCTAATAATATTGAATTTGATAATAATGATGTCAAAACTGTTTTAGCTAGTGAGAACATAGACAAGGGTAAATCTATCTTGGGAGCACCCCCTAAGCTTGTTAAGAAATAAACTTAAAACCCTAGGGCTAAGAAGGGTGATACCCAAAAGTCTAAACAGAAGAAACATCATCTTTGTCATCACTGTAGAGCAACCAGACATACTGGACCTAATTGCTATAAGTGGTTAGCCACTCAACAATGCAATAGTATGGTCTCATCGGGAAACCATAATCGGTTTCCATCATCTCTTGCTCCTCTTAGAGATCTTCTCAAAGCCCAGATGTTCCTTTTGAACTTGAACGGTTGCAATTCTTCCCCCTCACCGCCAGTTTAAGGGTTCACTAAAAGGAAAGGTTCTTCCAAGGTGTGGAAGGAAAAAGACTCTAAGCGATTTTGTCACTTTTCTCTCTCCCTCTACTTTTTGATTGTATTACTTGTGTGTTTTTGCTTTCTTGTTTTTGAGTCAATCTAGTTTTATGCTATGCTTTGTTTAACATGTTTTGGTTTGTTTGTTTTCAGTTTTGCTTTATTTTGTTTCTTTCTAAAAATAAAAAAAAATTGAAAAATCAGGAAAATACAAAAACACTATGTTTGTGTACATTGGTACTTGTGTACCTTGAATGGCCATTGAAACAAAGTTTTCTAAACTTTGTATCATTTGTAGCTTAGATAAGCATCTCTTTGCACAACTAAACAAGTGAGTTTTGTGGCTCGTGTTTTTGATGAGTAAGATTACGTAATCTTTTGTACTTAACACTCATTTCACTCTTTTTGACGGGTAGGACTAGAAAATCCTAAGAGAAAGGCATAAATAACCATCTCACCATTGTTGCCCACCAATCATGAAATGACATATGTATGCTTTGGCATAGCAAAAGTGCAATGTCAAAAGCTTAACATCATTGGGTATTTCTTTTCTCTCTCTTATATGCCCATGTATGATATGCTTAAAGAAAATATGCAAAGAAAAATAAAAGCAAAAAGAATCAATTTGCTTTATATGTGATTGCAAGCGTATCTTCTAGGAGACGTGGGAGTTATAGGATGTACCTCGAAGGTGATAATCCCCTTCAAGCAGTTATGATCGTGTGTGAGTTACATGGATTTGCTCATATCTCAAATCGTCATAACATGTAGATACTTATGCGATCTTGCGATGTTTCTTACACAAAACACGCAATATTCGTTGCTACTTTTGATACGTGCGTGGGTACAATGTGATTTGGTCATCACAAAGAATACATGTGTTAATGTATGCTCACTAAACTATCTTGACTTGTTTTTGAAATATAAAAATTAGTTTGACTTGTTTAGTGTGTGTGTGTGTGTGTCTTGGATTTATATGCTCGACATTTTTCTTGTTGAGAGATGTTTTTTAGAGTTTAAAATGTTGTTTGAATTTTTGGTTGAGTAGCATGTTTGATTGCATTCATGTCTGTGTTTTTCTCTCCATTGAAAAACTGTTTTTGAGTAATCTCAACAACTTCTCAATACCTCTCGACAGCTGGGCTATCTATTGAGCTCTTAATCTTCCTTTCACGATAGTTGCTATCGCAATTGATCCATCAAATTTTTTGAGAATTTGTCTTAATAGCTTCTCGACAGCTTCTCAATCCATCGAGGTCTATTTGCTGTGGATACCTCTTGATAGCTTCTCGATAGCTCTTTCTTTCAAATTTTAATTCTCGAAACCTCTCGAATCCTCTCGATCCATTGAGCTTCGTATATGTCTATATATAGGGTCAGCGCGAATTTCTTTCATTTCTCCCCGATCTCTCTCGACATAAAAGTGTCTCTCCCTCTCCCAAACACTTCTCACTCAACCTCTTCATCTCCCCCACTCAATCTTCGGTCTATTCCTTGCATTTTTCACTGGTATGATCTCTTTTCCATCTCTTTATCATACATTTCATGCATTTTAACCTAATTTATGGGGTTTTAAAAAATTGACGAGGTTTTTGACAACCAACATACGATCATAATGAACAAAAAATGATATCAAAAATGAATTTCATTGATGCTATAGCCTTAAAATTCAGTTTAACATACTTAAACTAAAAATTAAACAACACCATAACATCAAAATCAGTTTTTATCAAACAATAATTTCAACAACAATGTAGAAAACTATTTTCTAACATGAAACTATTGTCTATAATTCCAAAACTATAAACTTGTTAAACAGATACAAAATGAACACTGCTGTAATACATTTGATGGAAATATGCATGTGCGCAGCGGAAAAGAAACGGATCTACTTCATTCATATAAGTTAACATGTACTATATAAGTTTCAGAATTTAAGAACAAGAAAGTGTACCTTGGAACGGTGAATTTCAAAACTTTCAAAGATTAGAAGCACTTGGGAATACTTTCAATCTTCACTCCAATTCCACTAACGCCCAAGATGTGTGGTCTCTCAATCAGTTCCAAAGGGAGAAAGTCAAAAAATGTCTAATACTTTTTGCACCACTTCACAATAGTTCTCTTACAAAAATTCTCTACAGAAAATTCTGTATGTTTCTCCTTTTGTGTCTAACCGATTATCTAATTAGGCTGGCCTTTTGGGCCTTTCCAATTGGGTTTAAGTGTGTGGCTTGGAGTGGGATCAAAAGGGACCAATAAGACACTAGCTCCAATGGGCCTCGGCTTTTCCATCAACTCTTGACCAGTCTAAAGTTACCATTAACTATATTTAATACCACTATATAAATATAGTTGCACTCTAAGCCTTATCTATAAATTATATCCCAAGAATTTATTGTACATGCAACCCCTTCATAAAATATTCGTAGTAATACAAAGTCATGAATGTAGACTGCCACTTTGTAAATTACTACAACTTATCCTTGAGTACCAGGTTTAATCCTTTAAGTTATTCATCATATATTTATGAAATTCAATTTCATAAATATATACACTAGTAACATTTACTAAAGTAGTTAGGCCTAACATTCTGAATAACAAACTCATTGAACTTATCTCAAAGGAATATTTGTATCTCCGTTAAGAGACTATGAATTCCATCTTGAGAATATATGTTCCATCAACACTAAATGTGGTTGCCCAATATACTAAGGTTTTGACCGTTACTCTAGATTTCACTCCTGATATATCAAAGTAACCTACACCTCATGATCAAGTCCATTATTCTCTCAGGATTAACAGTTCATGCAAATATAAGTCGTGAGTTTATTATTCATTTGACAGTCGTTAGGAGAATAATAAATTTCACACCGGTCCAGTTCAATACCTCCCCTTCCCATCTTTTAATTTTAGAATTTTTAAAATTCGAATAAGTTCGAAAAGAGAAAGAATAAAAGTGGATTCAAATTCAGTGAAACTCGGAACTCGGGCCTGAGGCCCGAGGCTCGAATTAAAATAAAATTTTTAATTTAAATTATTTAAATTAAAATAATTAAAAAGAGAATGAGAACGGAAATGGAAATATGTTTTAACTCTTAAAACATATCAACATATCAATTAGAAATCTCTATTTCCTTGATCAAGACAAATCATCTTAGTGGATATGTTATAGTCTTCGCAGATGAAATGCTCAATTTAATCACCGACTACGAACTAAAATTCTGAGTTTACAAAGAACTTGTGATTTATATCTTCTGTGAGTTTTCACATAAATAATATACTATGCATCTCATGGACTATATGATAATGTCCCAATAATCATGTTACCATTATTTTAGATAATAGCAAAACAATTTTGTTAAACACAATATTATGTCATACATAATAAAATACATAGTATCATACAATAGGATTTAAGGGCACTAATCCTAACATGTTAAGCAATCTTGTATTGCTGACTCCACCATGGAAGTCGAATATGTTGCTACTTGTGAGGTAGCAAAAGAGACTGTTTGGCTCAAGAAATTCCTTTCGGATCTTGGTGTTGTGAGAATTGAGCAAGTTCCCATTATATTGTTCTGCGACAATAGTGGAGCGGTTGCACAATCCAAAGATCCAAGGAATCACAAGAAAGGAAAGCACATAGAAAGAAAGTATCACATCATTCGAGACATTGTAGCTCGTGGAGATGTGGTTGTAGCAAAGATTGATGGTGCAAAGAATCTAGCGGATCCCTTTACCAAAGCCTTGCCCCAAAGGACTTTCGAGTCACATTTGGAAGAGATGGAAGTTAGATTAGTGCACAATAGTCTTTAGGCCAAGTGGGAGATTGTTAGGATTAGTGTCCTTAAATCCTATTGTATGATGCTATGTATTTTATTATGTATGATTTAATGTTGTGTTTAATAAAGTTGTTTTAATTATTATCTAAAAATAATGGTAACATGAATATTTGGACATTATCATAGAGTCCATGAGATGCATTGTATGTGATTTAGTCACAGAAGATGTAAATCACAAGTTCCTTGTAAACTCAAAATGTAGTTCGTAGTTGGTGATGAAAATTGGGCATTTCATCTGCGAAGACTATAACATATCAACTAAGATGATTTGTCTTGATCATGGAAATGAAGATTTCTAGTTGGTATGTTGATATGTTTTAAGAGTTAAAACATATTGAACTAGACCGTGTGAGATTTATTATTCTTCCAACGACTGTCAAATGAATAATAAATTCACGACTTATATTTGCATGAACTCTTAATCCTGAGAGAATAATG
>NC_134022.1:17878172-17905672 GCF_040712315.1 Castanea sativa
TGTTACTTATACCTCTGGTTTGCGTTTCAATTATAAACATTGGGTTAAGGTTTCTATCAAAATTTAAATTTGAGCTTTCTTGGGCAAATATTCCAAAATTAGTCTCAAAGCATGTTAATTGAGGCTCGCTTCAATAATAGCTTAATTTTGCATATTTATATCATTATTAGAAAATATTATCATACTTATTTTGAGTTAATTTATTCATTTTATATTTGGTGTTGTAATAATGCCAAATAATCAATGTGCTTAATTGAATTTCAATGTGTGAATCTGTCTTTTGTAGGAGAATGAAATGTAATGAGCAGATTTGTACAAAGAAGAAGGCTAATGGACTTAGTTTTACAAGTGACATAATGAAGTTAAAGAATAACAATCCAATGAAATTTGAGTCTAATTGGAGTAAGGAATCAAAGGAATTTGCACCAAATCCAGGTTCAATTCGGATTAAGATTCCAACTTGTGCACCAGTTAGTATTTGGGGCATACCCTTCAACTTAGATGTCCAATTGAGATGATTCAAGTTGGGCTGGAAATTTAACTTAAAGGGCTACAACTTTGTAGTTTACCAAAAGTCTGAATTATGACGGTAAATGAGCCCAAAATGTCGTTTAAGTGAAGCCTAAAAACCTGAAATTTTCTCCAAACGTGAATTCAACTTGTAATGGGATACCTTGACCCATTTAAAGGCTCTTTAGAGAAAAATTTAGAGGGGAGGTACCATAGAATGTAATGTAGGTTTTCTTAAAGTTATTTTTTTACAGTTTTTCGAGTTTTATTTGTGTTATGGCTTGCTAGAAGCCTTGCTAAGGCAAGGGGTAAAACCCAACCATTTATTAGTATGTTCTTAACAATTATTTTATAATTTTAATGCTTATGTTATTATATTTTTGATTGATTTACTCATCTAGAAAAGTGTTTATTTCTATATAATTCTTTGATTTATCATAGACTCTAGACACTTTAAATGCTTAGTATTCCCTGTGAACTAATTCACTACTTCTGTTTTGCCTAAAATCAATCAATTTCATGAAACTACCTTAGACAATTAATTTTTGAGTTCTTATTATTAAATCATTCGACTAAGATAATCCTTCATATGAAAGTTGAGATATAAAATAAATATTGTTAAGACTACCAATAGATGTGTTGTGTGTGGATCCCTAAACCTTAGCACCTTAATATATTGTTATTTCCTCTCATTCAAAATTACCTTCACCAAACTATCAAAATTTCTCTTCAATATAATTTTATTGTATTAGTTATTTTCTCCTGTGGTTTACTAATTGTTAGAACATATGTGGATATTGTTAGAGACATATGTTATGTAAATTGGCTAATCCTTTGACAAAACACACTTTACTTGTAATTGGGTAGATCTAGAATGTGTTTAGTACTTCAAGGAACAAGAGTTCAATTTTAGTATTGAACCCTTGCAAGTCTATTCAAGAAACAAGTGAAGAAATGTTGTTCATTAAAACTCGATAGATGGCTTGACAGATCACATCTATCGAGGTTTAATACTGGAGCTCAATAGCAGCTCGCCTTGACACTCTCTCTAATGAGGTGTGTCAGTTAAACACCCGTGTCAGTTGTATAGCATGACGACAAGATTGCCTTGGTGGTTTCACCGTCTCTCCATCTCCCTCTCTAGAGAATTTATCATATGAGAATGGTAGTGATGATGATGGTGATGAGGATGCTAGCTCTTCCGGTGATGTAGAGATGACGCCCTCTCAATGACTTGCCCTTTGTCATTCGTGACAAAAATGGGGAGTAGTTTTGGTTGAGAGTAGTCTTGTATTTTAGGGGGAGAGTTAGTATAGGACATTTTTATTAGGGGGAGTGTCTATACATTTTGAGGGATGCAATGAGGATTTTATGTACTTTTCTTTTCTTTTCTTTAGTTACATTGTCCTCTTGTACACCGGTCTTGTGACCATTTATTTATGACATACATTGTATTTATTTTCATTTATATATATGATGATGTATGTTGTTTTTCACCTATCTCTCCATATATTGTTTCTTTTCTCTCTTTATACACATGTTTCTTTATGTACGCAATCTTTATTTCTGTTTCATACTAAGATGCCTTGATGAATTTTGTTTAGAGTGTTTCAGTAAGACAAGTTATGAAAATCTATCATTCCATGAACTCTCTTCTTGCAAAGTTTTTCAAGAGTTTGTGTTAAGATTAGATTTATTGTATTCAACAAGTGGTTATGAGTTTAGTGATTCAAGACTTCTTTCATAATTCATTTGTTTGTTGTGGTTTTGTCACGGATTGCCAAATAGGGAGATTGCTAGGACATATGTGGATATTGTCAGAGACATATGTTATGTAAATTGTCTAATCCTTTGACAAAATGCACTTTACTTATTGTTACGCCCCGAACCCAAGTATAAAGATAGGCACGTGACAACTGCCACACGCTTATAAAGTAAGCACCCTACAAGTGTGCAAGGACTTCGTAGCAACTAAAAATTTATCCTCAAAAATTAAATCAAATAAATCCAAAATACCTCAACAATTTTTTTATGAATAGATCTCCAATAATTTAATAGGAACAAAATCCAAACCTCATGTACATAATGCCAATTGGCCAATATATATAAAACTATTAGAAGACCATCCAAACTCAAAATCACTAAGCTTCTTTTCCTGCTCACAACACAACATCAAGACTCCCAGAACTCGCTATTTTTCACAATCTGAAACTGGAGGGGGAAAAAAGGGGGTGAGCTGACAACTCAATAAGTAACCAAAATCCTAATAAGTTCCATCAAGCAATAGACCTATAAAGTATAAGATGTAATATGCGTTTTCAAAAGTTATAATATACTATCTATTTTCAAAAGTTATAATATACTATGTATTTTCCAAATACCTAAAGAAGTTTCATGGTCTTAAAATGATAAGTTGCACATAGATCACCTACTTTAATCCTATATCATAGATGGTTTAGAAAATAGTCAGTTTTTCATATATCAAAAGCTATAACTTACAACAGGTTCCAAAAACTCATAAGCAATTTTAGTGACTCAAAATAGTTTAAATACTCAACATTTCCAAAATCACATATGTAGTTTTAGCGGCTCTAAACAGTTCAATATTCAAATGTAATTCATATTCTTAACAATCTTATGACTATGGTCACGCTATATCCCCGTGACTAGGCATCAGAGTACCAATGAATAACCCCCATTGGCTGAGTATCAGAGTACCAATGCATAATCCCCATTGGTTTGGGTATCAGAATACCCAAAGAATAACCCCCATTAGTTGGGTATTAGAGTACCAATGAATAACCTTCATTGGTTTGGGTATCAGAATACCAATGAATAACGCCCATTGGCTGGGTATTAGAGTACTAATAAATAACCCCCATTGGTTTGGGTATCTGAGTACCAATGAATAACCCCCATTGGCTTGCGTATCAGAATCAATTCATAATCAGATTGTCCATAATCATTATATATATGAAATCATAGTTTCTAACAAAAATATATCTTATTCAAATGCATATACATATAATCATATATTCAATATTCAAATACATTTGTGATATTTCTATATTCTATACCTTAAATCAATATAGCTAAAAGAAACAATTAAATAAAATAAATCTTATATTCAATGCTCATATATATTTGTGGAAATTCTTTATTCTTTACTTTGAGTTAGTATAGCTAAAATCAATCAAACAAAATACATCATATATTCAATAATCAGATATATTTGTGATAATTCTTTACTTGAAATTAGTGATACAATAGAAATAAAAATTCTAACAATTATAAAAAAATTTTCAGTAGTTAAAAATACATTAATATGAGCAAAATAAAACCCAATTAGGATAAGGTTACTTACCTCAACTAACTCACCACAATGAACTTCTCCCAAAAACTTTTTCTAAAATCTTTAGATATCACCTCAAGGGTGTAGTCAATCATTCTCTACTTCAGTCCTTTGGGTAGTCTTATCTCTCAAAATATATCCCCATATATGTTGACTTAATAAACTTATATAGCTAGGGTTTCAGCCCTCTTTTTCTAAAAACTCCCTTATAATTATAAATTATAAAATTAACCTCCACAAAATATTTACTTAAGTACCCTTCCTTTTAACCTTTTTTTTTTTTCCAGGTATTACACTTATAATTGGGTAGATCTAGGATGGGTTTAGTACTTCAAGGAACAAGAGTTCAAGTTTAGTATTGAGGCCTTGCAAGTCTGTTCAAGAAACAAGTGAAGAAGTGTTGTTCATTAAAGTTGACAGATAGCTTGACAAATCACATCTATCGAGGTTTAATACTAGAGCTCGACAACAGCTCGACAGAAGCTGTATCTGTTGAGAACTACGTGTTTGGACATATGTAATTCATGTTAGGAACAAATGTCAACATTTTATGTAATTGGCTAATCCTTTGACAAAACGCACTTTGCTTGTAATTGGGTAGATCTATGATGTGTTTAATACATCAAGAAACAAGGTTTCAAGTTCAAGTGTTAAAGCCATGCAAGTCTGTCCAAGAATCAAGTAAGAAAGCGCTGGATTTTAAATCTCGACAGATAGCTCGATAGCTAGTATCTATCGAGGTTTAAAAGCTGCTGAAGCCCGTGGCTTGATAGCTATCTCGATAGATGGCTATCTATCGATGTTTATGAAGCTCAGTTTTTCATCCAATCCGTGAGTATGTGTTTAGGCTTTCTTTTCTCACAACCCTAAACATATATAAGGATTATTTTAAGGGTTGTCATAAATGACACAAGTTGCACGAGTGTAGAGCAAAGTTTTGTTTATGCAAATTGTGACCGGAAACCTGGTTTGCCCTAATTCATCTTGAAGAAGTTGTTGCGTTGGTACACCGTAGGGTTTTGTGACCAAGCAACTGTTAGGGTTTGTGCCCTAAAAATCCAATTTATTGACATGTCATAAATAATTAAATTGTTTAATTATATGAGACTATTTATAAATGAACTAATAGGACATTATTATAGTCCATGAGATGCATTGTATGTGATCTATGTGATTTAGTCACAGAAGATGTAAGTCACAATTTCTTTGAAAACTCAAAATGTAGTTCGTAGTCAGTGATGAAATTGGGTGTTTCATCTGCAAAGACTATAACACATAAACTAAGATGATTTGTCTTGATCATGGAAGTGGAGACTTCTAGTTGATGTGTCTTAAGAGTTAAAACATATTGAACTAGATTGCTGTGAAATTAATTATTCAATCAACAACTGTCACCCGAATAATTAATCTCACGACTTCTAATTTCATAGACTCTTAATCTTGAGAGGGTAGTAGACCTGATCATGAAATGTAGGTGTTGAGGTCTAAAAAATCGTGATAAAAGGCCCAAACAAATGGCACATTAGGCCAACCCATGAGGAGCAAAAGAATTGAGGAAAGAAAATCGGGCTTACAAATGAAAGAGGGATGATGGGCCTAGGGCCCTAGATCTGTGAAGAGGCAAGGCTTAGAGCCCATAAAACAAAAGGAAAAAGAAGTCAGCCCGATCAGAAAAGAAGAAGAAACCAAAGAAAGACAAAAAAAAAAAAGGGGAGCTGGGCTAGGATGTCGGAAGCTGCCTGGGATCTTAGGGTCTGCAGCACGGCTAAAGGGAGATTAAGACAGCTTAAAGAGGGATCAAAAGGCACCAGGAACGAGAAAAAGATGGGCCCTTCTCGAAACACCCAGCGATGCAGCACAAAGCCTGAGGACTTGGAGCAAGAAGTCGGTGCCTTGGGGAAACCACAAAAAGAGGTCCATGAAAGGAAATGGTTGGGGAAACCTTCAGATTGGCAGAAGAAGACTCTACTTACTGGGAAAAATGACAAAAGGGGAGGGGCGGCTAAAAGGAGGTAAGCCCGAAAAGAGAAGACAGAGAAAGAAAGGATTGGAGAAAGAGCAAAGTTAAAGGTTTGGCTCCCCCAAAGGCACCACAGAATAGAAAGTCAACAAGATACTTTTGAAGAAAAAACACCAAAAGAAGAGAACTATGGAAAATAAGGAAATGAATAGTTGATAGAAGGGCTGAGACAAACAAGGGGCTCTAGTACCTAGGGACCCAAGGGGGAAGGATAAATGGTACCCCGGAACCCTAATCTGACACTATAAAAGGAAAAAGCAGCCAACGTTGAAAGGGGATTCAGCAAGAAAGAAATCGTATAGAATCATTAAGAAAAAAAAGCTCTGTAAAAACTGAAAGAAAACAGGAAAATATCTCCGGTATCCCAGAAATAGCCACTATAGCACTTGCTTGGATTCAAAAGGATTCAAATTTCGCAAGTCTTAGAGGCCTAATGGGCCATATAAGTCTGTAATTTTTGAGCTTATTTGAACCTTGTATTAAGTCTTAGTGAGCTCATTGTAATCAACAACTAAGAAAATTAATGAAATATTTCCTACTGATTTAAGGATCCCGAGCAATTATTTTGTGTTTTCTTTATTACTTTTCTCTGCATTTGCTGTTTTGCTTGTTGATCAATACATATATTCTCGTTTTTCTTGTTTAAAAGGAACTGGTTATTCAGGGCGCCTACTTTAGTAAGGAGTTACTAAAGCTTATATTTATTGAAATTGGATTTTAATAAATGTGAATAGCTAAAAGATTAAACCGGGTACTCAAGGATAAAATAGTTATTTACAAAGTGACAGTTTATTATGACTTTGTTCACTATGGATATTTCATAGAGGGGTCAAATGATATCATTAGAGT
Organism: Castanea sativa; assembly: GCF_040712315.1. Taxonomy (NCBI): domain Eukaryota; kingdom Viridiplantae; phylum Streptophyta; class Magnoliopsida; order Fagales; family Fagaceae; genus Castanea; species Castanea sativa. The sequence continues at coordinate 17,884,904 of NC_134022.1, forward strand.
CTTTGGATATAATTTATTAATAAGGCCTAGAGTGCAATTATATTTATATAGTGGTATTAAATATAATTATTGGTAACTTTGGACTTGTCAAGAGTTGACAAAAAAATCCAAGGCCCATTGGAGCTAGAGTCTTATTTGTTTTCTTTAGTCCCATCTCAAGCCACAAACTAAAGCCCAATTGGGTAGGCCCAAAAGGCTAACCCAATTAGATAATCAGATTTTATTTAATAAGAGTTATTAAATAAAGTAATTACCAAGGTAGTTAGAATGTACGTATGATGAAAAGAAAGAAAACAATTTTTCTCTACAATGAGAAGAAGAAGGATTTTTCTCTAAGAATCAACGTACATAAAGACTGGTTGAGAGACCACACTTCTTGGGCACCATATGGAATTGAGATGAAGATTAAAGGTATTCTCAAGTCTTGTTTTTGAATTTCACTGCATCAAGGTACGCTTTCTATTCTTTGTTCTAGAATTCAAGGTTACATGTTATCTCTCATGAATGAAGTAGATCCATGTTTGTTACTTCCGCTGTGTGTTTTGTATGAGATGTAAACCCAGATTTTCCAACAGCAACTTCATGATCTTCATCGTATGATGAACATAAAAACTTTGCAGCTAACATCTTTCTCAAGTTGGTGATCAAGTCGCATACTAGAATTCGCGCATCTTTTGGTTAGTCATGTACTGGGAGCCAAGCAATACAAATGAGAGATTGTCACTACAGAACAAGTCCAATTGGGTATTGGGGTAAGGGTTTAACTGTAGGTTGGTATAAGGTACTGGGATTCCTTTACTTGTAACCGCTTGTTGTAATAATAGTGAATTCTCGGGAGTGGTGACTTTAAAATCACCTAGTGAGGTTTTTGCTATGTAGGTTTTCCCCATTCGTAAACAAATCACCGTGTCATTTTATTTCCGCTGCATATTTATTTATTTGGTGATTTGTTTGTGCTACCACATACATTGCATGTTAATCTGATTAATTAATAAACTTGGCTAATTAATCAATTAATATTTCACAAGTGGTCAATACATTTTTGGCCTATCACTACGAAATTTGGATTTCCAGATCAGATTCCATGCACATCCATATGTTTTTGTGTAGGGTTTCTTTTCTTACAACTCTAGACATATATAAAGATTATTTTAAAGGTCGTTGTTCACGTAAAATAATCTGCAAGAGCATAGAATCGTAACAAGTAGTAAAGTGTTTTTAGAAAACGAATGTCGAACCCACAGGGATTAACTATGTTATTGAATACCGAAATTCACTAAATTAATTACTATTTGGAAAATCAAAAATAAATGGAACGTTCTACTATCTGAATTAAATTAAACTATTTAATAAAAATAAATCTACGAATAAAAGATTAACAAAATGCAAAAATATAAAAGTGTAAAATTATGATAAGAATAGATTTAGAGCGGTTGATTTCACCTAACAAATCCCACACAATTTATTCTTTCTAATTATTAAATTCTAATAATCTCCCGTTGATGATTAAAAATTCCTTAAGTATTCAATATCTTCTCTTGAATAATATCAAAAATATCTTCAACTAACAATCCCATATCTCTATGTGAATTTAATTAATTGGAGACTCATTACGTACTTTGAATTTTCTGAAAAATCACACTAATCGCGGTAAAGCATCTCTACTTTCGCTCAACTAATGATGTTTAATTCTAGAACTAAAATAACAAATCACCCTCGGTCTCATTGTAATTCAATTGATCAAACAATAATTCATAAAAAAAATAATAAGCATTAAGAAAAAGAATTAAACACTCAATCATGGAAATATTAAAAATAAAATAACTCAGAATATAAATTGTGTGTTCATTGCTAGACTACATCAACGCTCTAGAAAATAAATTTAGTTCATAATAAAATTGAAAAGAAAACAAATAAAACTTATGTTTTTCATCTGAATTGATTGATCAACATGAAGCTCTCGCCTTTGTCCTCAGATCATCCTCTTCATAATGACTCCCAAAACAAGTTCTTCTATGCGGCGCCCCCTTTTCCTCTCTGGTTTTTTTTTTTTTTTTTCCCCTAAAGAGCCTTTAAATAGGTCAAGGAATCCTATTCCCGTTTGGGGAAAATCCCAGATTTTTAGGCTTCACTTAACCGACGATTTTGCCCTATTTAACGTTAGAATTTGGACTTTTGGTAAACTACAAAGTTGTAGCCCTTTAAGTTAACTTTCCAGCCCAACTTGAATCATCTAGATTAAATATCTGAGCCAAAAGTTATGTCAAAAATATTACTGATGTGTAGGCTGGAATCCCAATCCGAATTGGACTTGGATTTGGTGCAAATTTCCTTTGATTCCTTACTCCACTTGGACTTGGATTTGGTGCAAATTTCCTTTGATTCCTTGCTCCACTTGGACTTGAATTTAATTGGGTTGGTCTTCTCTTGAATTCATTCTTGGCTGGATGAAAGTTGGCTTGATTTAATTGGCTTAGCCCCACTTTGCATGTAAAGCTCTTGTTACCTGCAACACAAAGATATTATATAATCAGTAACAAAATAACATAAAAGTAAGGTTAAATATGTAGATATGTGAGTACTTTATTATATATATTTCATGCACATCAAATACCCCAAACCTACATTTTGCTAGTCATCGAGCAAAATAGATAAAGAGTAAAACAAAACAAAGAAAATATCCTAACTAATCCACTTTCGCTGGAAATTTCAATTGCATTTAGCGTATGTAACAAGCCTTTAAACCCCTAGCTTACACTAGTGGACGAGTTGTAGTCTCGTGAGGGTTTGCAGGGAATATACCCACAAAATTTTGAGAATGAATACTGAAATAAACAAAACAAAGAAAATCAAAATTTTTTTTTTTTTAAAATTTCAATTGCCTTTTGCAAAGAGAATTAGTTCAAGTTCAAAAACACTACAAATGTTAAAGAAATTTCTCATGCCATCAAAGCTCAATGTGAGTGAAAAGTGGTAGCCAACCCAAACATACTCTTAGTTTTAGAATAAACTTGACTCAAATTTCTATTTGAAAGTATGCTTCAACTCAAACATTTCCGGTGTTATCACTCAACAAATAAAATCACTCTGAAATGGGGTGTAACACTCTCAACAATATATGTGAGTGGAATAATGTAAGCAAAATAAAAATCTCACATATAAATCACATGAAAAATGCTTAATCAAGAAAGAACAAGTAGTCTCATGAAAAGATGCCAAAAAGAATTTATACCACACTTTTTATTCAGTCATATCAATATCTGAACTACATAATCTTCAAGATCAAATAAGGACTTTATTAGGACGTAATGTAGGGTAAAAGTAAAGGGAATGAAATAAAAATGAGTAAAGGTAAATATAAGAAGTGTTTTCAAGATTTGTCGGAATGTCAACTCTTTTTGGAATTTTCATTCAACATTTTTTTTTCAACTCTTCTTCTTCAAAGCAATACTCCTTTACATTTTACTTCTCAAAATTTGATGAGAACCCTTTTTATTTACTTCTTTTTTTTTTACTTACTTCAAGTCGTCACTTATCTTTTGACGTGAATGCAGGCATTTGTGATGGATGCACCCAGTTACTCAACAAGTCACAAACTTGAAGTGCTTTTGCATACTCATATTTCAAGTTACAGTTTGACGTAAGAGTAAACATTGGTAATGAATACCCCTAGTTACTAAGCAACTCAAAACATTGGAGTAAATGGAACTCTGTACAATTTTTTCTTCTTTTTTTTTTTTTTCCTTTCTTCTTTGAATTCTCGTACAAACCACCACATTGAAACAAACTGATTAAATTCCATCTTGAAACACTATGGACAAGGGCTTTAAGAAAGAAAGGCTAATTAAAAGGCTCAATGGGGTGACTAGCGATAATGTATCAAAAAAAGAAAAACACATATATAGCTCAAAGTAGACAAAAATGGCCTAATCTCATCTCTCAAAGACTAGTATAGTTCATTCAACATAAATGACTTCAAAAGGTTCAAGTGTGGCATAAAATCATTTTTTATTGGCCAAAAGAAAGAACAATGAGACTACAACAAGGGAAATATGTTACGCACTTCCAAATGAACTTTAAAATTAGAAAAAAATTAAATAACCCTCCAAAAATAATGATTGGTTCAAAACTCACAAGGGTTACAGTCTCCACATTTTTATCATCAAGATTTTCTAATCATTTTTATCCTTCAACAACAATTTGTGTTTGAGTGGCTACATGCATGTGCAATGAATTGAGCATGAAAGTAATGAAATTCTTTAACTAAGAGTAGTATAATGAACTTAAAACACAAACCTCAAGCTAGGCAAAAGAAAGCTTTTTTTTTTTTTTTAATAAATAAACTAAATTCCCTTCCCCCAAACCTAAATTTCACATTGTCCTCAATGGGAAAAAGGAAGAAAAAGTAAATAAAAGAATGAGAAAGGAGAAGAGATGCTCCCCTGATTTCTAATTGAATATTTTTCCTTGAGGTCCAGTCGTGTACCCAGTGAAGATTTATGTGGTCTCTTTATCCCTACAAAATGAAAGAAAAAAAAAACAATAAGATAAAGAGAAAAAAGAATAAAACAAAAAAAATCGAAACAGAAACAAAAAATTGAAAAACTTGGGTTGCCTCCCAAAAGCGCTTTATTGTACATCTGTAGCTAGACGTTATCCTTTCATCCTTTTTTACAGATGAGATCGATGGAGCATTTTTCTGAGTTAAAGTCTCCATCCATATAGGGTTTTAATCTCTGTCCATTTACTTTAAATGTCCCTTTTTGTTCATGATGGACTTCAACCGCCCCATAGGGAAAAATTTGGGTTACCACAAACGGTCCTGACCACCGAGAGCGCAGCTTTCCTGGAAAGAGTCGAAGTCTTGAGTTAAATAATAGAACTTTTTGCCCGACTTCGAATTCCCTTCTTAGAATATGCTTATCATGCCATCTCTTAGTTTTATCTTTGTAAATTCGAGCATTCTTATAAGCATCATTGCGGAACTCATCCATCTCATTGATTTGCAATATTCTCTTCTCGCCAGCTGCTTGTAGATCAAAGTTCAGTATCCATGTTGCCCAATAGGCTCTGTGTTCTAGTTCCACCGGTAGATGGCATGCTTTTCCATAAACGAGCATGTATGGTGACATCCTGATCGGTGTTTTGAATGCTATTCTATAGGCCCATAAAGCATCATCTAACTTTCTCACCCAGTCTGTACGAGAGATATTCACGGTCTTTTCCAATATACGCTTCAGCTCTGGATTAGATACCTTGACTTGTTCACTCGTTTGAGGATGGTATGGTGTCGCCACGTGATGTGTAACTCCATACTTAGTCAGTAGTGCTTCAAATTGGCGATTGCAAAAATGCTTTCCGCCATCACTGATTATTGCACTTGGAGTGCCGAATTGGGAGAAGATATTCTTTCGTAGAAAATTCACTACGACTCTCGCATCATTAGTTGGCAAAGCAACTGCTTCCACCCATTTGGAGACATAATCTACAGCCACCAAAATAAATTTGTTAGAATATGAGGATGGAAAAGGACCCATGAAATCTATACCCCAAACATCAAATAATTCAATAACTAAAATATTGTTTAAAGGCATCTCATGTTTCCTAGAAATATTTCTAACTCTTTGACAATGATCACACAAATTAACAAATTTAAATGTATCTTTAAAAATAGATGGCCAATAAAACCCTGATTGTAGAATTTTTGCCGCTGTTTTTGCACTACCAAAGTGGCTGCCAACTTCCAATGAATGACAATGTCAGAGTATGTTCTCCATCTCCTCCTCGGGCACACATCTTCTGATTATCTGGTCTGCACAGTGCCGGTATAAAAAAGGTTCTTCCCAAAAATAATATTTCAAGTCGGAGAAGAACTTCTTCTTTTGTTGATATGTCATCCTGGGAGGTAGAATTGCGACACCAAGTAGTTGACTATGTCGGCGTACCATGGAACAACTTGTATAGCCATCAAATGCTCATCCGGGAATGCTTCTTTTATTTGAACTTGCTGCTCGTCATCCGTACCTTGAAGCTCCATCTTAGACAAGTGATCCACCACCAAATTTTCAGTACCCTTCTTGTCCTTAATCTCCAAATCGAATTCTTGTAGAAGCAAAATCCATCGAAGCAATCTTGGTTTAGAATCCTTCTTTGCAAGCAAGTACTTCAGAGCAGAGTGATCGGTGTAGATAATCACCTTCGAACCTATCAAGTAAGAACGAAATTTGTCAAAAGCAAAAACAACTGCTAATAATTATTTTTCAGTAGTGGCATAATTCAGTTGAGCTTCTGTTAAGGTCCTACTTGCATAATAAATAACATGAAAATTTTTTTATCTTTTCTCTGCCCTAAAACAACCCCTATAGCATAATCACTGGCATCACACATTAATTCAAACTGTAAATTCCAATATGGTGACACAATTATAGGTGCTGAAATTAATTTCTTTTTCAGTGTTTCAAAAGCATGCAAGCATTCATCAGAAAATTCAAATCGAGTGGCTTTAATCAACAAATTGCAAAGAGGTTTAGTAATTTGGGAAAAATCCTTAATAAACCGTCGGTAGAATCCGGCGTGTCCCAAGAAACTTCTCACGCCCTTCACATTGGCTGGTGGTGGGAGTTTTTCGATCACTTCTATTTTTGCTCTGTCAACTTCAATTCCCTTAGAGGAAATGTAGTGGCCCAGCACTATCCCCTCCTCTACCATGAAGTGGCATTTTTCCTAGTTTAATACTAAATTTGTCTCCTTGCATCTCTGCAAAACTGAAGATAAGTTAGACAAATAATTATCAAAAGAATATCCAAAGACAGAGAAGTCATCCATGAAGACTTCTAAAAGAATTTCCACCATGTCCGAGAAGATGGACATCATGCATCTTTGAAATGTGGTTGGCGCATTGCAAAGGCCAAAAGGCATCCGCCTATATGCAAATGTTTTATATGGACAAGTAAAAGTGGTCTTCTCTTGATCTTCAGGTGCGATGGCTATTTGATTACAACCAGAGTATCCATCCAGAAAACAGTAGTAAGCATGCCCTGCAAGTCTTTCTAGCATTTGATCAATAAAAGCTAAAGGAAAATGATCTTTCCGAGTTGCATCATTAAGCCTTCTGTGATCTATGCACATTCACCATCCCATGACCATCCTTGTTGGTATAAGTTCATCATCATCATTTTTTATCACGGTTATTCCACCTTTCTTTGGGACGACTTGTATTGGACTTACCCATGCGCTGTCCGAGATAGGATAAATAATTCCATCATCTAATAGCTTCAGCACTTCTTTATGCACCACTTCTTGCATTGATGGATTCAATCTTCTCTAGGGTTGGATAATTGGTTTATATTTATCCTTCATTAAAATCTTGTGTGTGCAAATTGAAGGACTAATTCCTTTGATGTCAGAGATGGTCCAACCCAAAGCCATCTTGTGTTCTCGCAAGATTCTCAGCAACTTTTCCTCCTCTACATCACTCAAAGAACTATTAATAATAACTGGAAGAGTAGAGTCTTGACCTAAGAAAGTGTATCTTAACTTTGATGGAAGCGGTTTGAGCTCAAGTTTAGGTGGTTCTTCTGGTGGAGATGTTGGCTGACATGATTTCAAGTCTTCCACTTTTGGTTGCATTGAAAGAGGAAAGAGTGGTGTAGCCTCCAAATATCTTTCACACTCCTTAACCTCTTCATCATTGAATTTAACAGGTGTAGATCGAGTAAGACATACCTCAAGTGGTAACTTTAGAAAATCAATTGCATAAGTCTCATCGGCCATGATCACGTCTCGATCACTTATTTGAAAACAAGAATGTGTCTCGGAAAGAAATTCCATAGACTTAAATACATCAAAAGTGACCTCATCCTCTCCGACCCTCAAAACAAGTTTTCCTTGATGGACATCAATTAAGGTCCTCCCCGTTGCAAGGAAAGGTCGACCCAATATCAAAGGGATCTCTTCGTCATCATCCATATCAAGGACAATGAAGTCAGCCAGGAAGATGAACTTGTCAACTTTTACTAATACATCCTCAATGATTCATCTTGGATATTTAATGGATCTATCCGCCTATTGTAAAGAGATAGTGGTCGGCTTTACTTCTCCAAGACCCAATTTCCTGAAAACAGAGAAAGACATTAGATTAATACTTGCCCCTAAATCACATAAAGCTCTATCAAAATAAGATTTTCCTATAGTGCAAGGGTAGTGAAACTCCCCAGATCTTTCAGCTTCTTTGATATAATATCCTTCAAAAATTTAGCATATTTAGGCATTTGTTCCAAAGCTTCAATGAGAGGAATATTAATATGCAATTGCTTAAATATACTTAGAAATTTAGAAAACTGATCATCCATATTGTTTTTTCTTAATCTTTGCGGAAAAGGAATTGGTGGATCATAAATTGAAGGAGAATAAGTCTCAAAAGTAACTTCCCTGGATTTTTTTGATTTTGAATCTCTTTCATTCTCCTTAGTCTTCTCAGCTTGCTCCACTTCTTTCATTTTTGACTCGGCCTCCTTCATCTTTGACTCCTCATTGTCTACAGCTTCATCTTGTTTTGCATTTGTTACTTTTGGCTCCTCATATGTCCATCCACTTCTCAATGATATTGCCTTTACATGTTCTTTCGGATTAGTGACAGTGTTGCTTGGCAAAGTTCCTGCAGTCCTCTCTGTGAGCATGCTTGAGAGCTGACCGATCTGCACCTCAAGATTACGGATTGAAGCTGAGTTGTTTTGGATCGCCACATCTGTCTTCTGCAAGTACTACATGAATATGTCCTCAAGTGTCGGCTTCTTCTCTTGCTGTGGAAATTGCTGAGGTGGTTTAGCCTGCCCTTGGTTATTGCTCCATGAAAAGTTGGGGTGATTCCTCCATCCAGGATTGTACATGTTCGAGTATGGATTATTTTGACGTTGAAAATTTGACACTTAATTTGCTTGTCCATAACTCGATTGGGCAAAAGGATTTCCCACTTGGCAGTCAGCACTTGAATGATTTCTTGAACAATGATCACAAACAACATTAGTTTAAATAGCATTAACATTCATTTTACCTAGTTGTTGAGACAAAGTTGCCATTTGTGCCACCAATGAGGTAATAGAATCAAGTTCTAAAACTCCAGTTGTCTTTCTTGGCATTGCTCTTTCTGTAGGCCATTGATAGTTGTTGGATGCCAATTCTTCCAAAAGTTCATAGGCTGCCTCATGAGTTTTACTCATTAAAGCTCCACCAACTGTTGCATCAACCATAGACCTGTTTATAGCTCCTAGACCATTGTAGAAAATGTTTGCACTTGAAGCCATGCTGGAAGGTCAAGATAAGGACACCTTCGCAATAAATCTTTGTACCTCTCCCATGCTTCATATAATGATTCACCCTCAAATTGGATGAACGTGGTGATATCATTCCTTCTTAGCTTTGCTGTCTTTGCGGGAGGGAAATATTTTGCTAAGAATTTTTGAGCCAACTCCTCCCATGTAGTAATGATGCCAGTTGGCAAAGAATTCAACCAAACTTTTGCTTTATCCCTAAGTGAGAAGGGAAAAAGTCTTAGTCGAATCTCATTATCTATCACTCCGTTATGTTTAAAAGTATCACAAATTTCCAAGAAATTTGCAATATGGACATTAGGATCCTCTTGTGACAACCCCCCGAACTGGACAGTCTGCTGTATCATCTGAATGATGGCCGGCTTGATCTCAAAATTATTGGCTTGTATGGTTGGCCTCCTTATGCTTGATGTAGCTCCATTTACCGAGGGCGTAGCATAATCTCTTAACGCCTTTTGCTCTTGATCGGCCATATTAGATAGAGATGTGTTGGCCTCTTTCTTCTTTTCTTTCTTGAGCTGACGTAAGGTTCTTTCAATTTCAGGATCAAAGAGTGTATGCTCTAACAGTTTAGATCTGGTCATGCACTTCTAATTCCGGAAAAGAAAGAAAACAAACTCAGATGCACTTAATTTAATTTTTTTTTGAATAAATAAAAAAAAATCCAAAGTAGTAAATATCCAGTTAGTATCAATATCAATAACAAATAGTTAATCCACGGCAGCAGCGCCAAAAACTTGTTCGCGTTAAATAATCTGCAAGCGCACAGAATCGTAACAAGTAGTAAAGTGTTTTTAGAAAACAAATGTCAAACCCACAAGGATTAACTATGTTATTGAATACCGAAATTCACTAAATTAATTACTATTTGGAAAATCAAAAATAAATGGAACGTTCTACTATCTGAATTAAATCAAACTATTTAATAAAAATAAATCTACGAATAAAAGATTAACAAAATGCAAAAATCTAAAAGTGTAAAAATATGATAAGAATGGATCTAGAGCGGTTGATTTCACCTAACAAATCCCACACAATTTATTCTTCCTAATTATTAAATTCTAATAATCTCCCATTGATGATTAAAAGTTCCTTAAGTATTCAATATCTTCTCTCGAATAATATCAAAAATCTCTTCAACTAACAATCCCATATCTCTATGTGAATTTAATTAATTGGAGACTCATTACGTACTTTGAATTTTCTGAAAAATCACACTAATCGCGGTAAAACATCTCTACTTTCGCTCAACTAATGATGTTTAATTCTAGAACTAAAATAACAAATCACCTCTCGGTCTCATTGTAATTCAATTGATCAAACGATAATTCGTAAAAGAAATAGTAAGCATTAAGAAAAAGAATTAAACACTCAATCATGGAAATATTAAAAATAAAATAACTTAGAATATAAATTGTGTGTTCATTGCTAGACTACATCAACGCTCTAGAAAATAAATTTAGTTTATAATAAAATTGAAAAGAAAACAAATAAAACTTATGTTTTTCATCTGAATTGGTTGATCAACATGAAGCTCTCGCCTTTGTCCTCAGATCCTCCTCTTCATAATGACTCCCAAAACAAGTTCTTCTATGCGGCGCCCCCTTTTCCTCTCTGGTTTTTTTTTTTTTTTTTTTTTTTTTTTTTTTTTTTTTTTTTTCTCTCCTAAAGAGCCTTTAAATAGGTCAAGGAATCCTATTCCCGTTTGGAGAAAATCCCAAATTTTTAGGCGGCTTCACTTAACCGACAATTTTGACCCATTTAATGTCAGAATTTACATTTTTAGTAAACTACAAAGTTGTAGCCCTTTAAGTTAACTTTCTAGCCCAACTTGAATCATCTTGATTGAATATCTGAGCCGAAAGTTATGCCAAAAATACTACTGATGTGCAGGCTGGAATCCTAATCCGAATTGGACTTGGATTTGGTGCAAATTTCATTTGATTCCTTGCTCCACTTGGACTTGAATTTAATTGGGTTGGTCTTCTCTTGAATTCACGCTTGGCTGGATGAAAGTTGGCTTGATTCAATTGGCTTAGCCCCACTTTGCATGTAAAGCTCTTGTTACCTGGAACACAAAGATATTATATAATCAGTAACAAAATAACATAAAAGTAAGGTTAAATATGTAGATATGTGAGTACTTTATTGTATATATTTCATGCACATCAGTCGTCACACATGATACAAAGTGATGCAAAGGTTGTTGCAATTGTTGTAACACACATATTGTGAACGAAGATAATTTACCCTAGTTCATCGTCTCCTTTGTAGAAGCTACTGCGTCTTTGCGCCAAGGATTTGTAAGCAATAAGCTTCTTGATCTTCATCATTGGATGAACTGAAGAACTTCGTAGCCAACATCTTCCTCAAGTTGGTGTGTTAATCTAGTACGTGGATCTATGCATCAATTGGTTAGTCACATACTCGAAGCCGTGCATTGGAAGGAGAGATTGTCACTACATTGCAAGTCCAATTGGGTATTGAGGTAAGGGTTCAACTGTAGGTTAGTATTAGGTACTAGGATTCCTTTTACTTGTAACCGCTTGTTTTGATAATAATGGATTCTCGGGAGTGGTGACCTTAAATTCACCCAGTGGGGTTTTTCTTCAGTGGTTTTTTTCCATTCGTAAACAAATCACCTGTGTCAAATTTAATTTCCGCTGCATTTAGATAATTTGGTGATTTGTTTGTGCTACAACACTTATTGCATGTAATTGAATCTAATTAATTAACTTGCTAATTAATTGATTAATTTTCCAAATGGGTTAATACATTCTTGGCCTATCACTATTCAATTCTTTTTTTTTTTTTTTTTTTTTTTTTTTTTTTTTTTTTTTTTTTGTGGATTCGACCTCAGACTTACCAAGTTATTACTTTGCAACAATCCTTAAATACCCATTCTCTCCCCAAAATTTCCATCCCTCTCCTCCCATTACTAGCAAAGCCAAGAGACATAATGTGGAAGGGAGAAAATTGTGAGTATTGTGTTTCATTGGAAAGAGTGACGGGTGAAATTGCCAAATTAAATAAATAAAATAGAATGAAAGCATAAGCTGGGCGTGGAGAAAGTTTTTTCTTGATTCCTAGCTATAGCACTCAACAAGTTTTGCTATAAAAAGGGAAATAAAAAAGAAATAAAAAATTTTAAACTTGATGTGAATGCTCTTAAGATTATATACACATGAATATTATTAAGTGCTAATGCTATGTATTTGATACATAAATAACCAACACTCTATCTACATCATCTACTCAATTTGAACAAACCTTACCAGAGTCAACCCAACTCGGGCAACCCGAGATTGAGCAAGCATGACTTCAGTTCAGCTCATCCAATGACTAGTAAACTTAAATGTGAAAATAATAAGCATACTTCTCAGAACTTCATCGATGATTATAACTATTACCCCACTTATCTTATTAATATTTGTCTAGTCAAGTACCTCTTTGCAATTGTATAGGCGGGCTTTAATAATTAGTTCATTCTCTTCCTTTCTCCTCCTTGTTAAATCAACAAATTCTACGCCAAGTTCACCAAGAATTAGTGGCAATAATATTGAGATGGTGCCCATGAGTGGGTAAAATTTTAGATTAACAACAGAATTGTAATAAGGACTTCGACTAGAACCAAATAGTGGTGAGCCCTCTTGTAATAAGACCTCAGATGAATCGAGATGGCTTTACTTGGGAGGCTTGATTAAGTCAGTAAACCAGGACAACCGTAACCGGATTGGCCATGTTGGGACATAGATGTTGGCCATCATATGTAATTGGCAGTGGTGGAGTTAGAAATTTTATTTTTCTTTCTTTTTGTCGAGGTATAGTTGACCTCAATCTTATATATGGATATTTAATATGATGTATATTTTATTAAATTTGGTAAAAGTGGATATCCTATACTGCAAAACACCCATAGCTTCCTAATTTAAAAGCAATTAGCCACGGGTATTTATTTTTCGAGCCATGGCCAATTGGTTTTTTTTTTTTAATATATATTATAAAAATACGGCTAATTGGCTATAACTTTTTTTTTTTTTTTTTTGAGAGACAATCTATAAGATGTATAATATTTTATGTGGTAGAAGGCACGCCTTTTTCGACCTGCCATCTATGCTTCCATACCTTATACAGATCATATATATATGAAAATTATTCATCAACCGCAAACTTGATTACATATATATTCATTCAGCAAAAAATAAATAAATAAATAAATTTCCTTGAATATAAATACATCAAGTAGGCAAGGGATAGTTAAGACCGTATCCTATGTCAACTGAGGACGTGGCAACCACCTATGTTGTTTTCTGATTATAGTTGTTTAGTCACGTATATAGACCTCAATGTTCCATGTTCCTTTTATTCTAAGCAAAGAGGCTCTTTTTGAGTTGTTATTATTTGTTTGTTGCTGTAGGGAAAATATAGCAGGACTGCTAAAACTCCTAATAGAAGGCAATGAAGCTCTTGAATTGTGTCTCTCTTATTAGACAACTCTTCCATATCCTCACAATCACCCTGCTCAGCCTTTTGCTCCCACTCTCATTTCTCCTCCTTGCTAGGTTCTCTAGTGCCCACTATCTCCTAAGCCTTAACTCTTTTCCTTCATTACAACCCTCTTTTCTCCTCTTTTATCCTATATACCAACCCAGGTGTCCTCTATCTTCTTGTTTCCATTGTAAGCATAGCCACTCTAATTCACGGCTTAACAGGTAAGATTACCTTTCTAAGTGAGTTTCCAGGCCCTATTTTACGTCCCCGTTTGTATATTGCATGGATGTTTCTTTGTACATTACAAGTCTGCATTGGTTTGGAGATAGAAGGAAGCATAGCCGCAGGAATTGATGGCTCAAGTTTTGGTTTGGAGAAAAGTTTATTCAGCAAAACAATTGTTTTCCTCGGCTTGCATGAAACAATGCTTCATTGGTGTAGAGTGGTGGTGAAGCCAGTGGTGGATGACACGGTTTTTGGGGTTGGTAGAGAGGAAAGATGGGTTGAAAAGGTGGCTATGGCAGCTAGCTTTGGTACTTTGTGGTGGTGGAAGTTGAGAGATGAGGTTGAGTCTATGGTGGTTGTGGCTAAGGTTAAAAGAGAGCTGTCGATGGGTATTGAGGTGGCTGAATTTGTTGGTTGGTGGTTGTATTACCTGACTGTAACGGTTGGGATGGTCAGGATTGTGACAGGTATTATGTGGCTTGTCATGCTTTGGCTCTGTAGGAAGGTAAGAGAGAACTCAGCTGAGTCTTGTGGGGCCGAAGACAAGGTCTGAAATTGACACTTTTTGTTATTCTTATTGTTTTTTCATAAACTGTAATTTTTGCATTCATAAACTGTTTTCATTCCCTTTGTCCCCCTATCACCATCCAACAAAGAGGGAAAAAAATCATCCCATATAGATTGTGGATAGAAGGAAGAAAGGATTAAGAAGAGTCAGCTTTGAGGTAAACCATCAACATAAACTCTGACATGAGGTATTTACAATTCTCCATGACTCCATCCCACTAGCCTCAGACCCACTTGCTTTTATAAACTTCTTCAGTGTAAAAACCATGATGGCTACAGCCAGTCCAATTGTAGCCCAGGTGAAAAAGTGATTGCTAACAATTTCCCTGCTCTTGCTTCTGGCCTCTGCAACTGCTCAATGTGGTCCACGGTGTGATACTCTCATCCCTGCACTAAAACTGACTCTCAAAGGGCCAACATTAGCATTCCAATGGACCTCATGCCTGTCTTCCACAATCACATTATTTATATCTTCGTTAGTGGCAATCTCCACACTTTCAGCTACAGCATTGGCATTTTGATGATCAACCTGGGGGACTTCACTTTCTCCATTGGTTGAGTGCTCTGCAGACATCTGTGTGGGAAGAAGTTGAGGTACTGGAGGTGCCTTATTCAGCATATACTGATGAATCTGTCATTAGATGCTCTGTTAGAGGCAGAGCTCTGATCAAGAATTTTAACAGTTAAAGAATACAAATTACTAGTCAATTTTTTTCCACTTCAAGTCACTCAACAAATAATAAATGCAGAAACTTTATAAAGATTCCACTCCTCATGATTCATGAATGGCTGTAGTTAGCAATGAAACTAAAATCTTTTTATTGTTGCTCTTTATATCTTTGATAAGAGGGCGGCAGTTTCCAGTGCCATGTTTCTCTTGCTGCAGAGACTGGGATAAATGACAGAAGTAGCCTTTCCCCTTGCATAAACCCATCGAACTGCATAAATTTCGAAAAACAGCATTTATAATCATGTTTGGTAATATGCAAATCATTATTTTGTCAGAATCTGAAGGCATACTCAGAATCTATATGCAAACCCGTAAAGTTATCTTTCCAGCTTACTACCATAAGGCCCTTGGTTTCAAAGAAATTTTGACCGTTTCACTTTGATTTGGGCAATGACTGAAATTAATTTTTTCATCTACACATTAACTAGAAGCATAACCAATGGGTAAGTGGTAATCAACCTCATAAATTAGCATTCGATGGTCATGGGTCCCAAATCTTTGGGCTGTTTCACAAGAATTGACAGCGAGAGCACGCCCTAGGAAGATTTACACCCCCCCCCCCCCCCTCACCCCCCAAAAATGAAGAGAAGAAGAAAGAATATGATACTAGTTATACCATCAACTACAAAGCACACGTTCCACAAGTTCATTTATGTTATAAGAGAGCATACAAGGAATTTATCTTTAGCAATTTTCAACACAAAAATCATAAAGAACTGAAAAATTGATGTCTCAAGATCACATACTTATATCTCCAACATTATCAGCCTAACTTGGTTTAAACAAGTAAACATGATCAGTAGCATGTCTCTTCATACAATAGCATGTGGAGAAACCAACAGGGAAGCACAAATGGATTTTTTTTACCTTAAAAAAAGCAGCAAACTAATAGTCTAGCATAAATATATTCAAAAGCAGCTGAAACAGCATGGTTGTTCAAGCAATGAATGATACCATCTGCAAAGTTGTAATTTACAACTATTTTTTGTTGGCTTTAATTCCGTGCCAAATTTGATTGTAATTTTGTTCAATATTTTGTACCCTGTATTTCATGTGGGAATTATTTGTAAGGGTTGTGTGAGAGAGAGAGTGTGTGAAGACTCAAGACATTTATTGAAGACAAAAGAAGTTTTCGCGGGTAGCTCGCGAGTAACTTTCCCGCGAAGTGAAGCATGTGCTCAGCACATGACTAGAATGTGAGGAGTCAAAATAGATGGCGACAGCTACTTTTCGCGAGTATTTCGCAGGTAAGGCCTTCCCACGAGATACCCGCGAAACAGTCTGTTTTGCTATTGTCATATCTGCCCCACTACATCCTCCTACACACTATATATACCATCATTACCCACATATTGAGAGGAGTGCTTTTTAGAGAGAAAACCCTAGCCACAAACCCTTGAGAGTTATATATTGTCATACCCACAATCCTTTACGCCATTCATTGTGGTTTTCCTCAACTTCTACCTCTTCATATCCAAATCCTTGAAAGGTTGATATTCCAAACACTTACCACACTCATACTGAGTGTCAAGTGAGGTTTTGGTGCTGCTGGGAAGCATTGGAAGAAGACAAGTTTTGGCGGATGTAATCGAGCGCATTGCGGGATCCGGAAAGACAAGACACGGCTCCTAGAAGCCTTGTTGGAGTAAGAGCTTGGAGGGCTTAGGTGCACTGGGTAGATGAGGCTTGTAGGGTCTCTTGCTATTCGTGGATCCTAACTTATTGTTTAGTGGATCGATTTACCGCTTGGAGGGCGGCGGTGAGGTTTTTCACCGAGTTCTTCAGTTTCCTCTTCGATAAAACATCGGCATGTTATTTGTGTTTACATTTCTCTTCCCTACTCTTTTAGCTTTCATTTCACTGCTGTGTTGTGATGAATATGGCTTAGAGTAGTTGTTTTGCTTGTTCGCTCTCATTTACTCTATTGCGCCCTTAGTTTAAGTTAGAGTAAAATCAACCAAGCCGTAGTTTGTTAATTTGGGGTTTAAACAGCTCTTGTGTTTTTAACACAAATTTGAGCTTTCAATTGGTATCAGCGCAGGTGCACTTGCTGTGGTTTCATTACCTAAAAGTGATCCAAGACCCCTCTTGTGATGGATCGGTCACAATCTCTCAATGCCCCACCATACTTTGATAGGAGCAACTATGCTTTTTGGAAAGTTCGTATAAGGGCATTCCTTTGTGCTATAGATGAGTCTGTATGAGATTCCGTTAAGAATGGGTGTGTTAGGCCCACGACAGCCAAGTCCGAATGGGATAAGGCAGCCCTTGCTTTGGCAAATGCCAATAGCGAAGCAATTAATGCTATTTTTTGTGGTGTGTTTACTGATGAATTTCACAGGAAATTGCATGTGAAGACTGCCAACGTAACTTGGACGATTCTTGAGACTACCTTCAAGGGAAGACCACTCTACACAGTCATATGCCTTGCTCATGTCAAGCTTAAGGGCTATGAATCCTCCCTTGACAGAGTTATGATTTTGCATGCTATGTAGTGATTCAAAGGCAATAAGAATATTATCAAATATAAGTCTCTCTTTTGTAAAAACACTTTGATGCTTTGTGATAATATGGGTAAGATTTTTTTTTTTTTTTTTCAGTCAATTAGCCAACACCTTCGAAAAAATTTTATATAACACATTACATAGGCTTGTAGGGAAAAATTCTAAAACCAATTCCGGATTTTTAACTTTATGAATCAAAGTTATGAAAGTGTGATTGAGGTGGTAAGGAAGATAGGCAGAATTAAGAAAAAATAGGACAGCTGTAGTGATATCCTTACCAACCAAATTCTAGTAGTGTTGGTAGAACAGTGGTGGAATGCCATTTGGGCATAGTGCTTTTAATGGAGCCATCTGATTGATAGCCATCTGAACTTCGTCTTCCAAAATCTCCTCCAATAACTATCTATTCATATCATCAATTACAAGACATTGGATTGCATCCAAGGCTAATTCGGGTTGACATGAATTAGGGGAGGAAAATAGGTTGCTATAGAACTCCAGCATCACCCTAGCAACCAATTTCGGATCCGTAGACCACTAACCTGAAAGGTCTCTTATTCCTTCTACCTTGTTCCTTCGATGTCGTAGGGTGGTTCTACTATGAAAGTACTTTGAGTTTTTATCACCATGGGTAGCCCATAGTGCCCGAGATCGCTGAAACCACATTCTTGTTTCCCTATCAAGCAAATCATTCACTTCACATTGTAGCATTTTGACTCTAAAATTAACTCAAGAGATAAGTGCCTTTAATTCTGCGTATGCTAGTAGTCTATGTTTCTGTTGAAGCTCCCTTTGAATGCTACTAAAGTTCTTGCAGCTCCACTATTTTAAAGCCTTCCCATAAGACTCGATCTTTATAACAATACCCTTAGCAATATTAGAACTCCTCTACTTATCCCACTCAAATTTGACAACCTCAAAGCATCCTTTTTTGGCCAACCACATCTCTTAAAAATGGAAAGGTTTTCTTGGGTTGACGGTTACCAATCCTTCATAGAAAATTCACAAAGATGAATGATCCAATGTGCTGCTATTGAGATGACGAACTAAAGTGCCTCCAAATTGAATTAACCATTCATTATTTGCCAAACTTCGATCCAATCTCTATCAAATTGATTGGCCATCACCAAAGAGTTTTTTCCATGTGAATGGTAAACCCTTAAAGCAAAAATCCAAAAAGCCACACTCGTCGATGGCCTCTCTAAATAGCTACATTTGGGCATGAATTTGGTTGTCGTCCCCCTCTTTTTCTGAGCTTCTCAATATCTCATTAAAATCACCAGAGCACAACTAAGGTAGGCAGAGTTGGTTGCTGAGTTGTTTAAGTAAATCCCAAGATTCATATCTTTTATGAGTGTTTGGTTCACCAGAGAAACCAGTGAACAGCCAAGCACCCTCTGATGCGAACCTCAATCGACACGCTTTGAGACCCAACAAAAATATTGGAATATTTAACCCAGGAAAGCTAAAAAGCAGATATTTGATAGAAACCCTGACCCAACGTTTATAATCGAAACGCGAACCAAAGGTATAAGTTGATCTTGACCCAATGATTATAAAGAATCACGAACCAAAGGTATAAAGTTTGAACGCCACAAGGAAGAATCCTTGATAAGTTCACAGTTCTTGAAGAACCAAAAGAGAGCAAAGCCTCACCTTTTCTGAATTTTATTCAATAATATTCTGAAAAACGTTTACAGACTTCAGAGCCTATTTAAGGACTCCACAAAACTTGACAGACAAGAAAATATATTCTGAAATAACTCCTAATTGATACCTTACCATATCAAGAATCAAGTTTGACCTAAAAAGCATTAAATGCACCTAAAAACAAGGAAAATACCTAAAAAACGTACTAAATAATAAAACCCTAAATAAAAGCTGATTTGGTCTGAAATTAGCAGATCCAAAATAGGAAAAAATCTGTCTTAACTGATACAGAGCTGGAAAGTCAATCAGCCATTAATTCATGCCATAAATCACTCCCAATTAAGTCAGATCAGCCCTAAATAGCTTGAATTAAATTTACTACACTTTCATCTTTCTTTGGGCCAAGCTTGGAACATCCTGCGTTAGAATCAACTCAAATCTCTTGAATCAGCCCATTAAGTGCTTCTTGGATCTTCTTGGATCTTGCTCTTGTAATAGGCCCAACTGGAACATGCAATGGATCCTTGAATGCTCGTTGATTCTCATCATTCCCCCTCTCTTCAAAAGGATTCGTCCTCGAATCGTCACCTACATCAAAAGGAGAAAGATCAAAAACATTAAATGTAGCACTAATGTTATACTCACCTGGAAGATCCAACTTGTATGCATTATCATTGATTCTCTCAAGGACTTGAAATGGACCATCCCCTCTAGGATGCAGCTTAGACCGCCTACGAGCTGGAAATCTTTCTTTTCTCATATGCACCCAAACCCAATCACCCGGTTCAAAGAGGACTTGTCGACGGCCCTTGTTGGCTTTAGTTGCATATTGCTCATTCTTCTTCTCTATATGTTGCCGTACACTTTCATGGAGTTTCTTCACCATCTCAGCCTTCTTCTCACCATCCAAACTAGTTGATGAGGACACAATTTACTGTTTAATTATTGTAATTTATTATTTTTGGTATTTTTATGTAAAAACGTTATTTTAGGTTTAGGTGATTTAATTCCTTGTTTTTAGGTGCATTTAATGCTTTTTAGGTCAAATTTGATTCCAGATATGGTAAGGTATCAATTAGGAGTTATTTTAGAATATATTTTCTTGTCTGTCAAGTTTTATGGAGCCCTTAAATAGGCCTTATGCTTGTAAACGTTTTTCATAGATTATTATTGAATAAAATTCAGAAAAGGTGAGGCTTTGCTCTCTTTTGGTTCTTCAAGAACTGTGAACTTATCAAGGATTCTTCCTTGTGGCGTTCAAAACTTTATACCT